>NC_056729.1:322629522-322672022 GCF_019279795.1 Protopterus annectens | reverse complement strand
ACATTTATGAATTGCAGATTGCTTGTGTATGTTATTTTGTAGCATACCAGTTATGATCCAAGGCAAACATTGTTTAAGAATAGTTCCAAAAGTCTGTGCTTAGTGACTACACTTGTTCTTTGGTCATTTACAGCTTCATGGCTTGAACAAAACCCATGATGTGTTGTGGTTTGTTCCCTCACCAGGGAAGTTAACTGTTGGTTCATCATATTCTCAGTCACTTTGGTCAGTGGTCTCATATTAGCTCTCTGTTTCTTCATCTTCTTCAGCCTACTACAAGAGCATTTATTGGGGTAACCTCTCTCCTGCCTTTTCAAAGGTACTAGAAAATAACAGAGGGAAGCAACCAAGTTTTTCTTATTTTTAGCCAAGCTGACCAGTAATGATCACAAAGCAAGAATGACACTTTGTGTAGTGGGGGATGTTTTATGATGAATATTTCAGTCAGCAGCAGTGATCATACTGTTATAGTGTGCTGTCACATAGCTGTACTTTCTTAGTTCAGTATGTGGTTTCTCTGCTAGTGCTAAATGATTTGTAAGTTTGGTTACCTTTTTAGAGAAGTAATCTTTAAATGCATTTGCAGTATTCAGGTAGTCTTGAAGGGATAAGAAATTGGATTTGTTGCTGCAACCCTTCTCAGAATTTCATTAATACCCTTCCAGAACATAGTAGGAATTGCCATGCTGTAATGTAGTACAGAAACTCCTTTTTGCTAATCATATTTTCTGATTACGTTTATTTCATAAGCACCAGTGGGTGATATGAGGTGTACTACAGAGGCCATGTATATTCTTTATGTATTCTCCCTTTTTTGTAATTCATCACCTAGAAGTAGAATTTTTTACTCCACATGTATAAGATGATGTATATTTATGCACAAACAAAAAAATCAGATTTACTTTATTGAAGAAACAATGAGAAAAATTTCCTGGTGCCATGGCTACTTACAGCCTTCAAGGGAGTATGACATATTTATATAAGCTCCCATTCCCTCAATAGCAAATCACTTTACAGAACTAATTAGAAACCTGTCTTCACAACTCACTTTTCCTGAGCATTACTATATTTAATATATGCAGGTGCCTTCCTAAAATAAATACTGGAAATCTATTTCATCAGTCAGACCATTCAGGTAAACAGTATGAAACCTGTATATTAATCTTCCTTCGGTTTTCTTCTAGCACAAACTGACATATTTTATGTTTGATCAACAGTTTTTCGTTGAGTAATGGGGGACAGCAGTGTGGGGGGTATCCTTTGCCCTGTCCTGTGCTGTCAGTCATATAGAAATTACTGAAATGTATACTTAAAAAATTAATCAAAATTAGCATGCAAGTTTCACACTGTTTGCCACAGTTATCTGAATATTGAAGTAGATTTCAGATATCTGTTTTAGGAAGGCATTTGTATGTATTAGATATTAAAGTTCAGCAGAACTGAATTGTGAATGATTCATTTAGATTTCCAGTTATTTCTGTAGTTTAATGTGTTGCTAATGGAGTGGAACATATTTAAATGATTTAATAACAAATGTTTGTGTTCACATAAAGGCTTATATTGTTGATGCTTAAGTAGGTTTTCCTCTTTTCTGGTTATACATAATATTAGTGTTTTTCCAATGAACTGTTGTAGATTTATGGATATCCCTGCAAAGCTGTAGGGGAAGTATGTATCAATGATATATAGTAGAAGTCTGTTTGGGAACTGTGCATCTTTTTCTAAAGAGGCAAGGGTAACCTCTTTAGTGAACTCCTCTCCTGAGCAATTAATTCAGTGGGAAGGTTCTTTAAGCTTCTTTCACTTTTGAGAATCATTTTGCAAGTCAAGTGATGTATCTTTAGGTAGCAAATATTGGAAGGTGGTGTCTGGTTATTTTAAACAGGGTAGCAGAGTCACTGAAGTGGTAGGAGTTCTGATAAGAATTCCAGTCAAGAATTCTGGTAACACCCATAATACTTGTAAATACAATGGGTGTCTTCATTAACTGGAAGTATCTATGACTTATAGTATCATTTATGTAGCTAATATTCTAGTGATCCTACCAAGAAATGCAGAATTTACAGAGTATGAAAAGCTCAGCAGCAATCCAACCTTCAAAGCACAGCAGTGTGGTTTGCAATAACTTGTTTTCACTCTACGTTTTAAGATATAATTCAGATCAAGTTGTAATATTTTAACACATTCTGTTTGCACAGGTATGACAACAGCCTGTTTTTAAGAAGCAAGCTGTGGCTGATTATCATCTCTTTTCAGTGATGGAACATTGTACCAGTATAACTATTAATGGTCATCATTCCCACTGCTGCAGTAGCCTTTACACTATATGGTTTGTGTCTTGCCCAAGACAAAGCAACCAGACAGCATTCAAAAGCTCTACCTCCTCCCCACACTTCTCCTCTGACTGCTGATTGGTCATACCTGAGGAGGGAAAATCCTCAGTCACAAGTGGAAAATATTCAGTAGTACTTTCTTTCTGCCTCTTTGAAAAGCAGCTCACAGGCTTCACAAGAACAGCGACCTGTCTTTCTGTCTTTCATTTTCTTTCTGGCAGACAAGTCCCTTTGGGAAAACCCTTCCTCAAAGAAAATATATATTTTTAATGTGTTTAGCATATAGATGTATATAAAAAAGGTATTTTTGTTTACTTTTATGTATCTATGTTATGGTTCCCTTAAGAAACCCAGTATTTCTTAACTACTGTATTTCCTGTCTAGGCATTAGCTTAATTGATGTAGAAATGTACTGCTTATAAAACATTTTAATGTTTTGTAAAACTGTAAATTTGGGGCAATGTTTCATTTGAGCAGAGACAATGACAGAAAATATATTGCTTGTATTCACACTGTGACAATTTGCCTACCATTTATTCTCTCAGATTAAATCTTACTTCTGAATAGTTTCTAACAGGGCTTTAGTTGTTTTCTTTGCACATGGATACTTACCCACTCTTAATGGTCCGACTTCCACAATTCTTAAAAGAAAAAAAAAACTTATCTGAAAGCCCTTGCTTACTAAGCTGACTCATTCTGCACCCCAGCCGATGGCAGGGTGAACCTGCAGTGGCCATTTGTTGCTTCTCAGACTACTTGATTACTTTTCCAGTTTCCTCTGACTTAATCCTTTCAAACAACATGAACCAGGGGTCAGTCATATCCTCTTTGGACATTCATTGTCTGGACCAGGCATGCTAGAACCACCTTTACTGAGACATGGAGTTTTACTGGAGGACAGTAGTGGATGTGATCAAGAAAAGATATCTTTTGTAAGGACACAAAAGTCCTCTTCTACTTGGTCCCAGAAGATACCTGTTAACGTAAAACAAAAGGTTAATTATTATATACCTGCAAACATCGTATCAATAGATACAGATTATTTTCTTACCATAGTTAAGAAATTATTACAGACTTTAAACAGCATTCAGTACCTGTTTGGCACGTCCCTTGAAATATCCCTGAGAAAAACTGGTCTTCCATCCCCCTTGGTAGGTAATTTCTAGCCTAAATGTTGTCAAAATAATGAGGTGTTTTTAGGGGGAACTAATGGTCATTCCCACTATATTGAGGATATTTAATTATATATTTCAAGTGGTTTTGCTCATTCTGTGCATTTTCCTCATCCATTCCCATAATTGAAGGAAGCATATTATACTGTCTGTAACTATTCTAATTCACTTACTTTAATCCCATAGAAGCAGATAAGCTTTACAAAGTTTCCCAGCTAACAAGCACATATTTTCTATTTTAAGTTTTTTCCCTGGTACATATAGAGGGGGAAGATTATGGTACAGATTTGAAATTACAAATTTTTATTTTTCTATTTGTGTATGTAGAATATGTATCACAGTGGCGGCTGGTGACTTCAAATCAAAGGGGGGCTGCAGGAGACAGCTGAATGGGTAGGGCCAATGGGAAGGGGTGTGGGCAACTTGAAAGGGGCGGAGCTATGCTCAAAACCACAAAAACTGGGACTTTAATTAAATACACTGCCCTGGGTGCCAAACTGTCATTATGAGAAGTCCAAGCAAGACAAAATGAAGTGGAGAAAAAATATTTCAATGCATTGGCTAAATGACAGCTTACTTAATAGCTAGATGGAAACAAAAAGATTGTGAGGCAAGAAAAAATAAATTACTTTTTAAATACATTACTGGAATGCCAGTCAAAATCAAGTATAAAAAAACAAGCAGCACTCAACTCAAACCCCTTCTCCTTGCACTGTAGTTCTAATTATAATTTGTATTCAGCTTTATAAAAGTACCAGGTAATGTGCTGAAAGTAGCAATCTCTGTGATACCGATTACCCTCACTTGTAAAAATGTTTCTTATCCAAAAAAGACCTGCTGCCTGACAACTATCTACTTGTTTTATGGGGAAAGCATGATCAAAGTAAAAAATGAACTGCAAACAACAAACTCAAGATAAGTTGCTTAAAGGATTACTGCACAGGTTATGAACCACACATGATAGATTGGCATTCTGTTTATTTTACGTGTAATGCCTGCAAAGATGCCTGCAAGTCTCCAGCAAATGTAATGAGCTTCTGAAAAAATTGTAATCATGTCCTTTATTACAACCACTGTCATATGCATTTCAATACCTAAGGCTTATACGTTATCTGGTAATGTAAATATTCTCTGTATGGCAACAACAAAAATGCATTCAATGTCAGTAATTCTTTAACAGTATGCTTATTAAAGCTTACTTGCATCTTACAATCTCAGACAAGCTTACTTGATGGTCATTAAAGCATTGCTACTTAAACACAGAGCAACAGACACTGCAGCAGCATGCATTTTCTGAATAATAAGAAGCATAAATCAACAGTATAAAAATATGACAGAAAACCAGAACATTCTGCAAAATTGAGGCAGATGAAAAGCCACTGTGCTTGTGTCTGCCTTGGATGGAGGGATACTCTGCCTGCACACTTCCACTGCATAACTGCTTCTTGCCTTGCTTGGACACATCCAAAATCACTACATGGGGGAGTGGGGTACAAAAAGTATGTCACAATTTGAAATCTCTCTGACTGACGGTGATGGTCCTGACACATTTGTCATACTCTTAACCTCAGAGCAAGAAATCTGGACAAAGCCATAAATAAAAGTGGGATAAAGGCCCAGAAATAAGGACAATTTTTAAATATTGCTCTTACAAACTTAGAAAGTTAATAAAATAGTAGGTCTTGCATTAGCATGACTTTTCTAAAGGGTATGAAGTCTAGAACTCAAATGTCTGTCAATATTTTCTAACTTCAGTCTTTAATGTTTGCCACTAATTTGCCAGAAAAACAAAATTTTATGAAAAACAGACCAAAAATGTGATGCGAAAATCTGTACAGACACAAAAAGCAGACGTAGATAAAGGAATATATACCTTTCTAAAGAATCAGTGAAAAGCAATAAACTGAACATTAACAGTTTCAGGATGCCATGGGTGTTTTTCAAAGTGTATTCTACCAAAAACAGCTCCTAAGACAACATATTAAAACATTATTACTTACATAAAATATTTATCAAATAACTATGTAACTTAAAAAGTAATTACAGGAGAAACTTGTGTTTAAATTACCTGTTAAACTGTTGTAGGTTACACACTCAAGGGTGATAGTCATTTCTGTGCATGTAAAGTATTATTTTGATTGTATCTGCTTTATTTTCTGAAAAAAACAAACAAAAAAATACTTGTTTTCCCACCTTTCTAAGCTAGTATAGTCCAGTTTTCAGGTGAGTGCTGGTTCAGGATTGTGTTACACGTTTCTGTGTTTGCTCATACCTTACTTGGATAGAAGGAAGTTTCTCTGTTCACTGTGAGAGAGGGAGCTTTGAGCAGCCTATCTGTCCCAAGAGGAGTGGTTTCAGCCCAGAAATTAGTAGTTTATTGGCCATTTTGGGCTAATTTCTATCTCTTTCATTTCCCTGCTATAAAACCTGCATTTGAGCGGTTTTGCACACCGGGCAGCGCCAGTTAACTAGGGTATAAGTATTCCCGGCTCCACAAAGTCTACTCTTCAATTTTTCCTTGGAAATAGACAAACTTTCAACTTAAGCACTCAAACCATTCACTTCCCATACCTGCACCTGCTCAAAACGCATAGCAAGCACTAATAAACCTTAGCACTAGATTCCCCCCCCCCCCATACTATAGAGAAGGACAAGGCTCTCTATTCGACCTTACCAGCCAATCAGTAAAGCAGTTTGCTGTACCTATCCAGGCATGTCCAAAGGGCAGTTTCAGATGTATTCTCCAGTCCAACTGGTGAATCTGGGCATTTTGAGGCAATGTTACAGTTGCCTCATGTACACAGACAACCCTCTCCTCCTTCCACAAAACACTAATACATGTGAGAGATGCAATTTTACAGCCAAACTGGAGGCTAAGCTCTCTCAACCCAAGACTGTACCAGGCAGTCAGGAGGAGAAGAGATTTACTTGCATCACACCACCAGTCTTACATAAACCTATGAAACCAGCACCGGCAAAAAACACACATAAATACATGAAAACATACTTGGAGGCTCTAAATAAAAATCTGCAAAAGCAACAGAGACCTCCAAAGCAGACATCCAAGCAACCACTCCCCCCCCCCCCCAACACAAACCATGAAACACATTGTGCCACGCAATCACAGCCCTTAAGGCAAAATAACATACCCAACACACTAGTAATAGGTGACCCTATAGTCAGGCACACTGACATCCCACTCAATAGGCTGAACAAGGAGATGGCTACTGTTAGCTGCCTGTCGGGTGCCAGGATACGCCACATAACACAAGCACCCAGGTCACTCCAGAAAAAGTACAAATATGACTCTGTCATTGTCCATGTTGGTGTGAATGACCTGAGCCGTACCTCCCTGGACTACATGAAAAGAGACATGCAGAAGCTCTCTGATCATGTAGCCCAGGCCGGTATGACCCTGACCCTGAATAGCATCCTGCCCTCACCAAGAATGATACCACAGTATAGAGAAAAAATAATCAATTTCAACAATTGGCTAAGCTTCTGGCGTCATTCAAAGGGGATCCAGTGTCTGTCAGCCTGGGATGACATGCTCGACAAGCCACGCTGCTTCACTAGAGACGGCTTGCACTTGTCACCCTTAGGCTTTCAAATACTGGCCAAGGCTCTTGCTGCCTCCATAGTGCCTTTTTTTAGACAAGGCTTAGAAGACAAACCCACCGCCGTAAACAGCACAAGTAACAAAAAACTGAGGGTAATGCTACTCAATGCCAGAAGTCTAAACCTCAAAATGCATGCACTCGAGGCACTCCTTAGTATGGAGAAAATTGATATATGTGCAGTAAAACAAGCCTGGTTTAAGGCTCCAGAGAGCACCCCAGCACTACCAGGCTAAAACTCATACCATACATTTCAGCCACAAAACCCGGACCGAAATACAAAAGGCAGGGGAGTATCCATATTCATCAAAGATACTCACACCTCCAGGTTAGTGGCACAGCACGATGCTTCAGAGATCATCCACGTGCAACTAACATCGAGCAAAACTGCTATTCAAATTATAGCTTGCTACAGATCACCCACCATGTCCGAGGACCCCCACTCCGCATTCCTGGAAACACTGGGAAACATAAAGGTCCTACCTAACACCCTGATATTGGATGATTTCAATTACCCAAACATTAACTGGGAGAACTACTCAAGTACAAACTCCCTTGCCCAACATTTCCTAGAATTTATAAACTCAAACACCCTGGATCAACTGGTCAACACCCTCACCAGAGGTGACAACATATTTGACCTGGTCATCACCAACATGGGCAACCGGTGTTCCACACCAGAGATCAACCCCACGCTGGTTAGATCTGACCATAAACTATTCACTCGGGATATCCACATTCCGCCACCACCCCGGTCAAAGAAACCACCATGAAAAACTTTTCAAAAGCAAACTTCACGTTAATTAAGACCAAGGTGTGAAGTTTCAAAGCCTACATGCTAAGGGATAATGCTGTCCAAGCTGCAAAATCCTTTACTAATGCACTCTACGGGCACCTACAAAAATGCATGGAATGTGCTATCCCAGACAAAACCAAGACTCACTCCTCCAAGTAAAGGAAACCAGTCTGATGGACCCCTGCCATAAACAAGCTCTACAATAGAAGGAGGAAACTAGTACAGAAAAGAGTAAAATCCCAGGAAGGGAAGACATCCCTGATCAGTATCAGCAAGAAACTACGTTCCCTCATAAAATCATTCAAGGCTAGCTTCGAAAGAAAAATTGCCATGGACTCCAAAGATAACCACAAGGCATTCTTTAGTTATGTCAAGAATCTAAGTGGCAATTCTCAGATGTGCTCAGAGCTAGTGCAGAATGGCACAAAATACACTGAACCGACTGATATAGCCAACATCCTGGCGAACAGGTTCAGTGCAAACTTCACCCCCCTCTCACCCCCATAAGGGCCCATAACTATACCAGAAGAATGTAGTGCCCCTGAAATCACAGACACTCAGGTTAAAACAGCCCTCTCCAAAGTCAAAAACACAGCATCAATGGGACCGGACGGTGTCCCAGGCTGCATCCTACATGAGCTCAAAGATGAACTAACCCCTCACCTAAACACACTGTTTAAACTCAGCCTCTACACAGACTGCATGCCCACAGAGTAGCGCACAGCAACGGTTATTCTGCTCCACAAAGGTGGAGACACAACGGACCCCGGGAACTATTGCCCTATAAGCCAGACTAGCTTGATCTGCAAGGCTATGGAGCGCATCATCATGGATCTCATTAAAGACATTGGGAACCTCCAAACACTGGACCCTACCCAGTTCGGCTTTGTTAAGGGCAGATCATGCCTCCTAAACCTGGTGGACTTCTTTGAGACAGTTACCAAGGCTATAGACGAGGGAAAGGTGGTCCACACAGCCTACCTAGACCTTGCAAAGGCCTTAGATACCATTCCCCACTCAGGTATTTTAGACAAGCTCACCAGCCTGAACATAAACCCCTATGTCACGAGATGGGTTGCCAACTCGCACATGGACAGAACCCACTCTAAACTGGTTACAAGTAGCATTCCTCAGGGCTCAGTCCTAGAACCCCTCCTGTTCGGCATATACTTCTCAGAGGTACAGGCAAGCACAGGAGGACTATGGCTGACCAAGATCGCAGATGACTGCAAACTAGGGACTATAATTGAATCTCCAGCTGACACAGACATCCTCCAAAAGGGTCTCACTGAGACAGATACCTGGTGTCAAAACTATGGCCTCAAACTAAATGCCAAAAAGCGCATAGTCACCCCCTTTGGAAAAAACAAAGTACCCATGAACTACCACATAGGTGGTAGCCCCC
The DNA here is from genome assembly GCF_019279795.1 of Protopterus annectens. Taxonomy (NCBI): domain Eukaryota; kingdom Metazoa; phylum Chordata; order Ceratodontiformes; family Protopteridae; genus Protopterus; species Protopterus annectens. The sequence goes on along the minus strand of NC_056729.1, from coordinate 322,662,699 downwards.
TAAATACGGAAAATGTAATAAGGGATCTGGGGACCCAAGTAGATAGTAACCTCACCTTTGATAATCACGTTGCCAAAGTGGTTAGAAAATCCTTCTATGTGGCCCATCTAATCACAAAAGGGTTTGCATCCAGATTGAAAGAGGCCATTGGGCCCTTCTATGCATCACTCATCAGACCCATCATAGAGTACAATGCCCCATTTGGGATATACCTTACAAGACACCTGCAACAACTGGAAAGATCACAGAAGTACCTCACCAAGAGGATCACTGTACTCAGTTGCATACCGCCTACTCAGAGGTGATCTCTGCCTGACATACAAGGCCATGTCCAACCGAGACTTGATGGACATGCTCCACCTAAAGAAAAACATATCCCTTTGAGAAACACGCTCCAGGGATCTAAACCTCACCACAACAATAAATAGGACGTGCTGGAGGGATAGATTCCTGTCCCAGAGACTTCCCATGCTCTGGAACAAGATTCCAGTCTACATTAGGCAGAGTTCCTTGCTAACCCTCTTCAAGAGAAACCTTGATGAGTGCATGGGAAACAGAAAGTTTACCCCAGGGATCACTTCAATGGCTCTGCTGGACCGAGGCACAGGGAACTAATCTAAGGGGGTGGCAAAAGCCAACACATTCCAGCTAGGCTTATAAATGCCTTTGGGCAGATAGCCTAGTACCTACCTATGAACCTATAAACTGCTATGTCCTGTACAAGAGAAAACTTGAGAAATATAATGCTTCGCGTAGTGAAATTTTTTTATACTTCGGTGGAGCACTATAGTATATAATACAGCAACCCATCCACTTCCGCCCCACAAGACAGTCTTAGATAGCTTTTGTTTTTTGAGCAGCTCAGCTATGCAATGAAGAACTAGATTTCTATTTTGTTCTCCTTTTATACTCCCAAAACATGTTCAGAGGTATTTAAGATGTTTTGTTTAAACCACTTTACAAGTAAAGTTTTAAATTAGCTGTTTTTTGTGAACAGCTGATACAAGTGTAAACACAGCAAATGCCTCTGCTGATGTACCCCCTTTACATTTGCAAACAATGAAACATAGCAATCCCCAAATAAACAAATTACTAAACAAAAGGGAAGTAAGATGGCACCCAGTGGGGTCTGTCTACTACAGCCACAAAACATGCAGGTTACACAAAAATAAAGAAGCAGCTTACACTTTGTTTGTGTCTTTCAGCTTTTCCCGGTTAGGGGTTGCCACAGTGGAACTCCGGTCCGCTAATGATTGACAGGAGATTTTTACATGCTGGCTTGCCGGGCCTAACGCACAACCTTCAACGAAGGAACGCCCATTCACGCATGTCACCAGACAGAAGACGCTCTAACTGAGAATCGAACGGGCAATGTCTAACTGATACCTTTAAAAGCTGCAGAAATGGACACCTTCAGTAAAATGCAGGACTTTACTAAATGTCATTCTGAATACTTGCTTTACTGGGACAGAATTGGATGAAAATACTATAAAAGCTGCAGAGCAGTCACTTTCAATAAAATGCAGGGCTGCAGTGACTAGCATTTTGAATGTTTGCCTTATTTGGACATCGCTGGTTGAAGAGACTATAAAAGCTGCAGAAATTAATAATTTCAGTAAAATGCAGGGCTGCATTAACTTACACTTCTGATTCTGAATACTCATGCTCATTTTCATTTCTATTCTATCTTAAAAGGTAATGTCTGGACCCAAATAGAGTCAGCGGGATTTGCGTGAAATATTACTATCAGAATTACCTTTTAAGTGATGATACCTGTAATTCACTGTATGTCACATAGCAGATACCACACTGTGTAATTAAATATATAAAAGAGTTGTGCCCTAGCCCTAAACAGTAGGCAATCAGTGTTATGATTTACAAATATATATGAGGCTGTTTGGAAAGTTGTAAGTTCACTAGTTCTAAACAAAAAATATATTAGTGAAATCAAGCCACAGAAAGTTGTGCAACATAAAACATAGCTGTACTCATTATGTAATATTGTAGTCTGGGATTATTTCAGGCTGACAAGAATGCCTTTGAAGTGCTGCTGTTGTCACAAGCTTGTGTAAAAACTAACAAATAACAGTGAATGGAAGCAAAATTAAAAAAGAAAAAAATAATAATAATGCTGTAAATTATCCAACAGCAAATTATCACCACTGCAAATTTCAGATGTGAGCCCAACAGTATAAACTAATAAAAACAAGTGATTCAAAATACTGAATAGCAGGACACTTGTGCAGCAGTTTTCCAGGTGCGCAATATCCTGACAGAACTTCAACTCACTGGGAATTTCACAATATTTGCTCCAGACATAGTCTAGTTTGGTTTAAGGGCTCTTGCATGAAAACATGATATGTAGAACTCACATCTACAGGAGTTGGATACCTACCTCTGTTGTATTAAAGAAGACGGAAGTTAAAAATGACTGTCCGATCACGAAGTTACAAATCATTCAACACTCAACAGAAAACTTTACTCCTTAAAGCAACTGTCTGCAAAACAAGCAAGTTGTTGAAGCAAATAATAAGCAACAAACCAATGTACTGTGCTGCACTGACTTTTTCTTGCTCTCTTTTTCGGAAAGAGAGCGAGAACCAATCAGTAGCCATCTAGCCATCCACGTCACATATGTGACTGCAGACATGGCAGTCCGATCACCTTCCACTTTACTGTGCGGTTAAACCGCATAGGCTTCTGGGCATCACACCGATGCCTTCTCTCCTTAATCTGGACTGCTTTTACAGCAGTCCAGATTTACAGAAACTAATTTTTTTTAAAAAGACCTGGAACTCGCCGAGCATGCGCAGTTCAAGTGCTGGGATTTTGCAAGTCAGTCGGACTTGCAGCTAAACCTAAGAACCAGTCAGTAAAGTGAAATGAATCCTTTTATAAACATTTTATTTAAATGTTCTTTTCTTCACAGCTGGGGGCTGCAGTCCTGCAGCACGATGGCACGAGCTGCCACTGATCTATCAGTTCCTTATCTAGAGGTTCATACTTGTCTGTATTGCATTGTTCATGACATGCCTCTAGTAGCTAGATATGCCTTAAAGGTATATATGATTGTACAGATACTGTGTCTAGGGACTCTGCTTCTGCTACTGTTTAAGCAGGGATGCCTGTGTATGTATTCAGAAGTTTTTTGCTGAAAGGAACTCTGAATTTTTAAATTCAGTTGTAGGGGAAAAGGTTTTATTGAACATATCTGCTACTCAGATCCACCAACATTTTCATGAAAGAGGAAAATTAGTGAGGTTCTAAGATTTTTCACTCCACCCCACCCCCGCCCTTTTCAGGTCTCTCAGATCCTCTGTCATGCCTAAGAATGAATAGAGATAGCAGAAAGGAACAATAACAAGGAAGAACCTTTCCAATAAAAGGACAGTATACAACGTCAGGAAGGCTGTGCTGCCATGTGTCCTTCCTTCCCCCTACACTTCTGCCTTAATCTCTTAAAATCTGTTTCAACAACTGGATCTGGTCATTCCATTCGGGCATCAAATTGTGAGAGACTCATGGGTATTAAAGGTGATTCAGGAAGGATACAAACCCAACATTAAAAGGAGTCCTCCCCCCAAACCAGACAACATTTTTCTTCCTTTTTTGGATGACTTATCTTTGCAGAGTTTTCTCCCAGATGTTAGAAGTTCTTAAAATGGGTTTCAAATTTTCTGACCAATCTGTGATTCCACATAAACATTCAAAAATTCTCCTTGACAATTTTGGGAAGGTGGACTTTTATCCAGAACCCTTTCTGAGTGTCTCAAATCAGTCTTGAACTTTAACCAGAGAGTTTCTCAAGATTATGGGGTTAACAGTATTTTTGTTTCTCGTGATTTCATCTTGCCAGGTTGTACATGAGAAAGATTCTGTATCTAAAAACCACCTCCTTTAGATTTTTAGATACATATCTTTGGCCTGATATAAAGGGAACTGCACTAGGGGAGACTGCAAATAGCTGTTATATTTTTCCCCTTTTTCTCCTCAACTTCCAAATCAGTCTGCAACAACAGATGACTCAGAATTTACTTTGAGGGCAGTTCCTATCAGGGTAAAAGTGCAAGGCCTGTGGGATTCTTCAGACAGACCAAAGCACATTATTTTCAAACTGTTGTACATACCACAGTTAATCAGTGTATTAGGGGGAACAAGGCTGTACCCTCTATACAAGCTGGCTGTAATTGCTTGGGATTTAGCACTTCAGCATTCCTTAACTCCCAAGCATATTACTGCCCATCAAAGCAAATGTTAGTGGCAGAAAAACTGAAAAAACTGAGGACACCCTTGTAAATACAGTTTAAATGAGGGGGTCTTCCATGTATTAATCAATTTATGGGGGGCACCTCAAAGAGATCTGTTGGCCTCCTTTCAAAACAGACAATAGATATTTTTTTTCATTCCCTTCAAGGGAATGCTTCTTTATGCATTCCACCCTCTTCACTGATATCCAGGGTAATTTTGAAGATTTGTGAAAACTCTCTAAAGAATATTTGAGGAAACCCTTTTATGGTCTAGGCAATATTGGTTTTCTATTTTATAGAACTGGGTAAAGGCAATTACTACAAGCTTCCTGATTATCTGGATCTACTCACACAAGAGAGAGGAAGTCTGACACACACCAGTCTAAAAAGCTTAAATTTTCTGCCTGGGTTCTGATACCTTTTAGGCACCTCTTTTTTGAGGACATGCAGCAGGTAATGGGGCAGGAAATCATGTTACTAAAAAATCTTGTCTTGACATGTGGAAGACTTTTCTAGTTGGTGCCTATCAAATAACCAGGGTCCTATTTGGGAGTGTACTACTCATGCTCAGATATTTGTGTGAGTTACTAGCCTCTGGTTGTTGTGCTACTTTGTCAAGGTACATCTTGCGGCCACTTCACTGTGTCTGCCAATGAATCATTCTCATTCTACAGTGTCTTCTAAGTGAAACAGTTTCTGATAGGAGTGTTTCACCATAAATCACCTTGCAAACAGGTTGCTCATTCCTGGCATCTTGACTTCTGCTGAAAAGTTAACCACATTTCCATCTGAACCTGCATATGTAAGATTCATTACATGGACAATGTTTCTTCTATTTGCTCTGGCATCTCTAAAATCAGTATCTGAGTTGCAGGATCTCTTGGTGGGTAAACCCTGTCTTATCTTCTTTTGGAATATGGTATCTACAAGAACAAATCCCTCGTTCATACCAAGTGTTTCAGAATTTCTTTGAATCAGGTCATCAGTCTCCCTGTGCTCTATCATAACTCTCAAAACCAGGGAGAAAGGATTTCATATACTCTGGACATGTATAGGCAGCTCAGGTACTAACTTGACAGAACTAAGTCCTTTAGAAAAGCCATCTGGCTATTTTTTTCTTATATTGGGGCTAAGAAAGGACTACCATAGTCAAACACATAATTTCCGGTTGGTTGTCCTTGGCTATTGCCCTTTGTTAAACCCGCCATGGTAAACCAGTTCCAGGCAGTATTAAGGCACACTTTCCGAAGGCTTTATCTTTTTTGATAACATATTGAAAAGGGATGGACTGTAGAAGCTTTCTAAAGACAGCTACATGGCCCCTCTGTATACTTGCACAAGGCATTTCATACTGGATTCCTTTATCTAGATCCAGGATGGCTTTGCTAGGACATTTTTCCAGAGGGTTGTGGATATATGCACTTCCACATTCCAGGCTAGATAGGCTTTGGTAAACAACCCATGTAGAAATTAGCATTGTACAATTGTGTTAAGTTGTATTTGCTCATAACAGTAGGTGTTTGAATTCCCCACTGCTGCAGTAGCCACACCCAACAACCACCCCCTATTTGTTTATAGGTTTATTTCTTGTTTGTTTAGTTCAGGATTTGTATGCTACTACTGGTACTATTAGGCATTTCCCTCTACAGGGCTCCCCAGTCAGTAGTTAGAGTGGAAGTGTGGAAGGGAGCCAGCGCTTTTGGAAGCTGTCAGTTGCTCTGTCTTGGGCAAGATGCAACCCATATAGTTTAAAAGTACTGCAGCAGTGAGGAATTCAAACATCTACTGTTATGGATATGTGCAACTTACATGGTCATGATCAAACCCTCCTAGAAGCATGTCTTTTTTAAAAACATGAAGTAAAAAAAAATTTAAAATATGACCTCTCCCATCTGCTTGAGATGGTGAGTTTGCCCACGGCTCATGAAGGCTCAAGCTTGCACCTGTCCTTCACTTTTGTGGATAATGAGTGGCTCTGGGGTGGAGCACATCTGACACTTGCCTGGAAGAGGTGCATTCTGGTATGTGCTATATACGTATAGTATGAGGAGCTAAACAATCTGATAGTAAACACTTTAGAATGTTACACATGGCTCAGATGAGATACTAGATATACCAACAATATACAAAAAGTCACTTGAGACAAGCTTGGTTTAAATAACCAGGACTTAAATGTATTTCCTTCACACATACAGCACAGCTAAATGGATAAAACAGAGCAGCAAGCTGGAAATGCATCATGGTTCAATGTAAGAGATGCAGTTAGCTAATATCAAATTTCTCACTCTGAAATATCTCTATTTGCACATTGTTTATTTATCCCTGACCTTTTTCCAAACTACATATATTCCTTAGACTATACATCTGCATTGGCTTATCACTTCAAGCTGTATCTTTTCCTTTCTGCTGTATTATCAAACTTCTTCAGATGCTGTTAAGCTATATGAAAAACGGTGTCTCTCTGCCCACTCCTTTCTTGTGAAATAATTGGCTCAAAAAGCAGTGAACTCAGCTAATAAACTTATTGCAAATTTAGTAAGCACCACTCCAATATAAAAATAAATAAGCAATTTGTTCACTAAAATATTATTTACATATTTGCAAGCAACCACCTTCTTTCAGGATGTGGGTATCACCCATCCTTCAGTTAGTTGGCCAGACCATGTTGACCACTGGCTGATCACAGGAATGGTCTGTGAATTCCCAGTCATTCATCAGAGGTATTTTCAGGACTCTGCTAGCAGGGTTACCCCCTTAGACATGGTAGAGCCTGAAGGACAGGTTGAAGGTGGGTCCGGTTTGTCTTCCTACAAAATAACTTGTGGCTTGGGGCCCAGGCTTCCAACAGGTATTAAAGGCCTGTTGAGGACTGGAATCTCAAATGTGGGAATGCATCTTCAGGGAACATTACTTGATTCTATCACCTTCCGACACTATACAAATTATATACTGGAACTGATGATGCAAAATGGGTTTATAGTCATTTAGAAAAAAAATTCAATTATGGCTATAGAGCAAAACTGTAACAAAAGAAAGCCATATGGAAAAAAGGACCATTTGTTGCTACACAAAGGCATCTAAGTTTACATAGATTAAAAAAAATTAACAGGATTCCACATTCATGGGTAAAGGAATGCTTATGGATGTATAAGATACAGTTCACATTGATCAATTACATTACAGTGACCATGAAACAGTGGCAAAGCACTTTGCAGCTGAGACATGACAAAGGACAGATTATTATCCCAGGGATAATAATTCAAATGGGGATATTCCAGAGTGATTCTTTGTCACAGGTGCTGTTTCACTTACCCTTAACCCATTAAGCGGAATTCTAGCAATTAGGCATATCTGCTGTTTGTCTGTTTTTTGCCCCAAGAAACATCAGTATGAAAGCAGCTACTCAACAGTGTTTCATATACCAAGTGATTGACACATGTTTATGCTAGGCCTGAATTACATGGTATACAAAACACAAAGCTGTGTATTTCATATGCCAAGTGATTTTTGACGTCTCTATAAAAGGTTTGTAGGTTCATAGTTAAGTAATAGGCTAGCTGCCCTTGCAGACCATTTTAAGCCTGGCCAATTTCCTTCAAAGATGAGAATCAAACCCTGTACCTTGTGCCTGTGAGGTAAACACCTTAACCATTATGCCATTTCTCAAAGCAGTAAGTAATTGTATTAGGTTCATAGCTGAGTACAAAGCTAGCTACCTTGCAGGTCTTTTTAAGCTTAGCAAATTTCACTTTAAAGGTGGGAATTAAACCCAGTACCTTGTGTTTGTGAGGTAAACATATTAAGCATTATGCCAACCCCAATCCCCTTCAGTTGTTATATGAAATGCAAGCAGGAGTTCAAGATAACTGATGATGGTTTGTGTGTGTGCGCATGTGACTCTGTATGTATGTACCCATGCGAGCACATGCAGGTAAGAGTGTATGTGAATATGTGAATGAATCCAGTAAAACATTTGCTAGCATGTATGAAGATTCACGCATCATTGTTCTATTGACAGGGATGACATTGATCCAGTAAAGGTACCAATGTAGGATCCTGTTGTTTTATTGCAGTTTCCTGCACAAATAAAATTACATTATCCAACAGTTTATAATCAAAGGAAAGCTATAACAAGTGTATTTTTATCTTATCCAAGTCCCTATAAATATTTGACTTGAGAATTTTGAATTAGTTGGTTTACAGTTTTACTTTGTCTGAAAACCATGTACTGCTACTGTCGTGTAGCTGAACAGTGGGCAGATTTGCTTAAGCCTGGCTTTTGTCACTGTTATAGGAAAGGGACATCAGTCAGTATATTAAAATTAAAATGTATAGCATCAGTCCTCACTATGTGAAACAAATGTATTTATTTAGTAAACTTAGAAATGTGACAGTTAAAGAAAGAAAAAGGTGGTTCCGATGATGATTTGAAAGCTTAGGCTACCATGTGTAGTGTGAGGTAATTAATTTCAACTCATGTTGCATAAGCATGAATACAAGTTTCAGAGACTTCCTTATTATTTATTGTACCTGCAACTAATAATTTTCAACCACAGAGGTAATTATGTTAACACTGACAAGCTATGCTGATGCATTTACTCAGAATGATGTCTTACTGCTCCAGATAGTTTGATAAATAGTGTGCCTGTATTTACAAACATCCCTCAAGGTTACATTAGATCATCTGCCTTCTCAATGGCTTACTCTTCCCAGCCAGTCATGGCTGAACTAATGCCTTCCAGCTTTGATGAAATGCAGACAGCTAGGCATTATGACAGCATTCAGTATGCCACAAGCCAGGTATTTGGTACCCCTAGCAGACATTAAGCTCTTTTTTCTTTCTATGCTGCTAAAATATTTATATTGCAGAAAAAAAAGAACATCATGGAAAGAGATTTGAGGTATAAGGAGAGAAAGATCAAAAAGGTAGGGAGTTTGCATTGGAGGAAGCTTTGAGAGAATTAGCAGCAAAGAGGAAGAATAAATTGACAGTTCTTACGATCATAAAAAGCTATTGGAAAGTTTGACTATTCACAAAAAACAAACACTTGCATTTATATAGCACTTTTCTGTAAGTGCTTCAAATGTGCATTACTTTAAAGTGGAAGTGAAGTGATGGAATATGTTGTGGCAGTCGCTGTGGACATATTCACCTACAAACAGCCTGGAAATTATATCCATTGGTTTCATGGAAAGGGGAACTCTCTCTTTGTATAAATAATTTTTTTGCCCTTACTTCTACCTGGACATCCAACAAGGCATCATCAGTCTCAAGATTGGTAGAAGGGGCCTGTGTGTAATATCTCATCAGGATTGTACACCCCTCCAACATGGGATTGAAAGTAAGGGCTTTCATCTGTTGCAGCCCTAGGTTGCCTTGCATGTTGTAGGGAGCATATGGCCCTCTTTTCCAAGATGTAAAGAGACTACTTGAAGTTCTTGTGAAACTGCTGGTGGGATAATATAATACATTACTAAGAACAGGTAGGGTGCCTCAAGAGCATAGTACCTTCCTTATGCTACCAGTATTTTTTGGGTATGACCACAACTTTGAGACAGTGTAGACAAGTGTGGTAAGATAGGAAATGTCAAAGGTAATGGTACTCAGTAGGGATATACCACAGTTGTCACTAACAGTCCCAGCACTCTATTTGTTTATGAAGCTGCCATTACTTAGTGGACCAGGAACATGATTGTCTTATTTGTAGATGATAGGGCACTAGATATTAGGGAAGGAAAACAAATGTAGACGTCACACGCAAGCTGGAAAAATCAGCAGACAGCTGGCAGTTGCAATGCAATGAGAAAAAAAATGCAGGCATTGCTCTGTGGAAGCAGCAGCACTATTTGTTTTTTTCTTACAGATAATTACTATTTTGCTTAAGAAGAGTTATTTGAGGTCAGATACCTCAGAATCAGCCCTTCTCTGGAACTTTAAAAAAATGGATACCAGTTGTACTTTGAACACCAACACACTGAGCACTGTGGATACTTATATTGATTTAGGTTAGGAATTTGAACAGGTATGAGCTTGAGTTTCAAAAAATCATATTAAACAGATGTGTTTAAGAAGTTCCAGATTAGTGGGCTTAATACTAAGAGCAGCTTGAAATAAATTTGCAGTTGTAATAGATGCAGTGTCCTAGTTACTAAGTCTGCCCAGCCTCTCTGAGATGGTCCTTTAGTAAAGCTAATCTGATAAATTAGATTTAAAGGCTACATAAAAGAGAGACAGAGCAGGTGTGGTAGATATGAGATCTTTTGATTGTAAGGCCAGAATTAGCATGATATACTTACTTTCCTAGCTTAAGTTGGGGAACTTAATTTTATTAGTTAGAGCCATTAAGGAAGCATGTTTGTTTGACACATATGTTCTGACATTTTTACCGTAAGTGGCTGTAAATTAAATTTGGCAAGGGGACGTGTTAATAAGATGTTGCAATATAATGAAATGGTTTAGAGAAACAAATTACCAGATGAATTAAGGAATCTGAATTCTGTGAACACTTTAGAATTGTATTTTTTTTAAAGATAGGAGATAATTGATTTGGCAGTTTGGGATTTGATCAGACATGACAGAGAATCTGTGTTAACTGACTTCCTGCCTTGAAATTATGTATATATGTATGTAATATGTGGTATATAAACTTTTTAAATGTTAAACTAAATCCCTGCTATGTCTGGAAATTATTTATGTTTAGTATGTATGTTGTGTCTTTCGGCTTTTCCCGGTTAGGGGTCGCCACAGCGGAACTCCGGTCCGCTAATGATTGGCAGTTGATTTTTACGTGCCGAGTTGCCAGCCCTGACACACAACCTTCAATGAAGGTACGCCCATTCACGCATGTCTCCATGCAGAAGACGCTCTTGTAATACGTAATATTTAATTTTAAATGTTAATGCCTAGATTCAGGAAGCTAAATGCCATATAGTTAGAAACAGAAAAAAAAAACGGCTTCAGGGGGCAACCAGTAGTTTTAAAGTGCATAAAGCACTTTTCATTTAATAAAATCAAACTTCTTCAGATGCAAGCATTCAAGGTACAAGTTTCAGTTAAATAAAATACCAGGAAGTGCTTGAGCCTGTCAGCTCACATGCTGTGATGACATCAGCAACAATATTTAACCCTTCCTGTTGTACACACAATGAAGAAATACTGTTTAAAAGTAAAATAATGCTGACATCTATGAACAAGGACAATTGAAGCTATAGTTTAAAAACAATTATTAACAGAGTATGCTGATGGGTGTACTTTAAACAACAAAAACAAATAAATATATGAAATAATAAGGTTACCTATAAGGAATTATTATAAAATTTATTTTAAATAATTCTACTGTACTAAAACATAATAATATAATAATTATATATATATATATATATATATATGTACATTAAATACTTCATCTCTACTAAACTGAATCGCATCATATCACTAATGAATACTTATAATAATATAAGCAATACGCTGCTGAAATTCCACACTACATACATTTTTTACTACATTTCATACTTCTTCATAGCTAATCGCCTAGCCTAGAAAAATATCTCAGCTGGTAGTTCGAAAAATAAATTTAGGCACCATTAACAGTGACTAAAATTACCATGCAAGAAATTAACTTGATGTTAGTACATAATTTTAACTAACCATGATGACCATATTACTAAATCTGTAGCATTCATACTATGCTATGCCATTCACCTAATTCCACAGTATGGCATTCATTATATAAAAAATACAAAATCTAACTATGACCTCAAGGAGAATTAAGGCTGAATATCCTGGTATCATGTTTACTAATGTAAGTTACTATTAGAGATGAAGATTATTCATGATATTAATGCAAAATTAATATAAAAATTATTTTTTGTGTTACATAGCTAGAAAGGAGATTCTGTCATCTAGTTAAACTTTTCAATTTAGGTAGACATCTAATCGAGCACATGCCATTAATACCTGGATAATAGTATGCATTGATGTGAATTTGCCAGTAAAGTTCAAGTTCTTCAAGTCTTCGGGTGATGGGACCACCCCTAATGTCGTATTTGACATTGTCATAATCTTGAACTTAAATTTATGGTTTGGAAATATTCCAGTATGTTTAGCCAGTGCATTCTCCATTTTCTTTTTATTGAAAGCATACTGGTGTTCATATACTCGCTCCCACAGCTTAGGCTCAGTCTTGCCTATATAAAATACTGGACAAAACTGGCACTTTGCTAAATATACTACCAATTTGGTATTACAATTGTATCTGTCTTTTAATTTGAAGACATGGTCGTTCACCTCAAATGTGTTTCCTACCTCAATGAATTTACAAAAGTTGCAGAATTCACACTTAAACATCCTGGGAAACTTAACCAATTGTGGTCTACTTGATTCCAAGAGGTTCTTGATATTGCACCCTCTCCTATGGATAAAGTCTAACCCGCACTTTTCTTTAGATATTGATGCTGGTACCCCTCCCAAACTCAAAATCGGGGTGTAAAAGCCTGACCTTCTCTTACTCTAAACCTCCTCCGTAAGTGAGTCTTATTAGATCACTGGGGTAGTCTCGAGCTAAAAACATGTTCCTTAGTAGTTCACATTCGAACTCAAAGTCTCTATTCAAAGTGAAAATTCTAGCCACCCTTAATGACTGAACATTTCTGATGGTAAGGGAGGCAGCTGGAACAATGGAGAAATGAGTTGGAATACGCACTTTTCCTGAAAATTCTAGACAAATAATTGGTTTCTCCCCCTATCTTTTCTATGATTAATATCTAAGTATGCTATTTCATCACTATCAAAAGTGTGAGTGAATTACAGGAAGGATGTGGTATTATTAAAGCAACCCAGTAATCTATTAGCTTCTATAAAATCCCCTTTCAGCATAATAAAAATGTCATCCAAGAACTGTGTATAAAACAAAATCAGGTTCTTGCATTCCTCCATATTGAATACAAAATTTGTTTCCCAGATTGCCATTACTAGGTTTGCCAAACTGAGGAACCCATGGCAACCCCAGTTTTCTGCAAGTAGAAGTCATTCTCAAAAAAAAAAATAGTTATTTGATAAAACAATGTCCAACAACTCAGATACAAGTGAAATTTCTTAATCAGGGGCTCCTTTCTTCCTTAACATCTCCTTCCAAGTGTGGGATAGATGTATAGAGGTCTTTTACAGCTGTCGTGAGAAAATTATAGTTCTCGCTGTATTCAAGATCATTAGTCTCAGGATAAACATGTATTTGAACGATTTATTCATAAGAGCTAGAATTGAATCCAGTGTCTTCAACTACATGACCATGCCTTACCCTAAAATGCCGAGACTATACGGGATACCCAAGATCCATAAGGATCTAACCAACCCACCAATGAGACCTTTAGTGGATGGTCGAGATTCAGTCACTTATCCATGCACAAAAGTAGTGGATGCTATTCTGAAAAGATACCTGACAAGTGAGAGTCAAGTCTGTAAAAACTCATAGTCATTTTTAAAGAAAATCAAATGGATTATGGAGATGTTAAGGAAGAAAGGAGCCCCTGATTCAGAAATGTCACTTGCATCTGAGTTGTTGGGCATTGTTTTACCCTGTTGCCAGTTTGGCAAACCTAGTAATGGCAATCTGGGAAATTAATTTTGTATTCAGTATGGAGGAATGCAAGAACCTGTTTTTGTTTTATACTCGGTTCTTGGATGACATTTTTATTATGCTGAAAGGGGATTTTGTAGAAGCTAATAGATTACTGGATTGCTTTAATAATACCACATCCTTCCTGAAATTCACTCACACTTTTGATAGTGATGAAATGGCATACTTAGATATTAATCAAAGAAAAGATAGAGGGAGAAACCAATATTTGTCTAGAATTTTCAGGAAAAGTACCTATTCCAACTCATTTCTCCATTATTCCAGCTGCCACCCTTACCATCAAAAACGTTCGGTCATTAAGGGCCAACTGGTAAGGGCGGCTAGAATTACCACTTTGGATAGAGACTTTGAGTTGGAATGTGAACTACTAAGGAATATGTTTTTAGCTTGAGACTACCCCGGTGATCTAATAGACTCACTTACAGAGGAGGTTCAGAGTAAGAGGTCAGGCTTTTACACCCCGGTTTTGAGTTTGGGAGGGGTACCAGCATCAATATCTAAAGAAAAGTGTGGTCAGACTTTAATGTTGATAGTCCAGTTACAAAAGATAATTTCACCTTGAGCCTAGTTACCACCCATAATGTGGATAGCCATCTTGTATAGAACTTGGTTCGAAAAAACTGGGAATGGCTTAGCTGCGACCCGACTTTACTCAGTAAATTAGGTACTTCTCCCAAAATTATATTTAGGAGAGGGTGCAATATCAAGAACCTCTTGGAATCTAGTAAACCACAATTGGTGAAGTTTCCCGGGATGTTTAAGTGTGAATCCTGCAACTTTTATAAATTCATTGAGATAGGAAACACATTTGAGGTGAACGACCATGTCTTCTGATTAAAAGACAAATACAATTGTAATACCAAATTGATAGTAATTAACGCGAAGTGCCAGTCTTGCCCAGTATTTTATAAGCTTCGGGAGCGAGTGTACGAACACCAGTATGTTATCAATAAAAAGAAAACGGAGAATGGATTGGTTAAACATATTGGAATATTTCCAAACCATAAATTTAAGTTTAAGATTATTGATCATGTCAAATACGACATGAGGGGTGGTCCCATCTCCCTAAGACTTGAAGAACTTGAACTTTACTGGCAAATTCACCTCACTGCATACTATTACCCAGGTAATAATAACATGTGCTTGATTAGATGTCTACCTAAATTGAAAAGTTTAACTAGATGACAGAATCTCCTTTCTAGCTATGTAACAAAAAAAATAATTTTTATATTAATTTTACATTAATATCATGAATAATCTTCATCTTAAATAGTAACTTACATTAGTAAACGTGATACCAGGATATTCAGCCTTAATTCTCCTTAAGGTCATAGTTAGATTTTGTATTTTTTATATAATGAATGCCATACTGTGGAATTAAGTGAATTGCATAGCATAGTATGAATGCTATAGATTTATAATATGGTCATCATAGTTAGATAAATTATGTACTAACATCGTTAATTTCTTGCATGGTAATTTTAGTCACTGTTAATGGTGCCTAAATTTATTTCTCAAACTGCCAGTTGAGTTATTTTTCTGGGCTAGGCGATTAGCTATAAAGCAGTATGAAATGTTGTAGTAAAAAAAGTTTGTAGTGTGGAATTTCAGCAGCGTATTGCTTATATTATTATAAGTATTCATTAGTGATATGATGCGATTCAGTTTTGTAGAGATGAAGTATTTAATGTACATATATATATATATATATATATATATATATATATATATATATATATATATTATTATTATTATTATTTTTTTTAGTACAGTAGAATTATTTAAAAGAAATTTTATAGTAATTCCTTATCGGTAACCTTATTTCATATATTTATTTGTTTTTGTTGTTTAAAGTACACCCATCATCATACTTTGTTAATAATTATTTTTAAACCATAGCTTCAATTGTCCTTGTTCATGGATGTCAGCATTATTTTAGTTTTAAACAGTATTTCTTCATTGTGTGTAGAATGGGAAGGGTTAGCTATTGTTGCTGATGTCATCACAGCACGTGAGCTGACAGGCTCAAGCACTTCCTGGTATTTTATTTAACTGAACCTTGTACCTTGAATGTTTGCATCTGAAGAAGTTTGATTTTATTAAATGAAAAGTGCTTTATGCACTTTAAAACTACTGGTTGCTTTCTTAAGCCGTTTTTTTTTTCTATTTTAGTAGTTTATTTTGTGTTTTTTCAATATAGTTAGAAACAGTCTGATTAAACACTTCATACAAAATAGAAACTTAACCCCAGTGCCTGCTTTTTGTACTGATCTTTCTGGCAAACACCCTTAATTTACATGATATCATAGTGAAGAATTCTGTTTGCTTTCAAGAGCGTATCTGCTTGAATAACTATTTCCAGAAGTGAAGAAGTATATTTACTTTCATGAAATTGTCTGTTTGAAAGTATAGCAATAAGCAGAATTCTCATCGAAAAGAATGGTCCATATTCAACTACTAAGGATTCCCTTCTGCAAGGAAATGTAATTGAAAGCTAGAAGCTTTGAATATGGAAATTTGATATGTTTCTTACTGCGTGTGGGTTGGCTGGGAAGCCTGAAAGTTGCAGTATGCTATATTTGTACACATCACTGGGGAAGAAGACTTGAAGATATTTAATACTTTTACTTTTCTTGATGAGGAAAATGTCATGATAGCAGCACTTAGAGAGCAATTTAGAAATTATTGTGAGCCTAGAAAGAATTTTCTCATATTTTTCATTAGATCACTGTTGCAGCATTGCTGAGGATAAAAGTATCCTGCAAAGGATACCCTATGTCCAACCAGTTTGCAAAAGCTTGGAATCCTTCATCTAACACTTTACATCCCAGCCATGACCTATGCTTGAGACTATGTGCAGTTACAAAAGGGTTGTGCATGTGAACAAATGCTCAGAAATGTCCTGCCCTAGTCTACAGAGGAATTCTGCATCTGTTATCATGGTCTGCCAAAGATGCAGCCTGTGCCACTTTCTTTTGCTGTGGGCAGATAAGTACCCCTATTAGGGACCCTTCCTATTTTCACTAATTGTTGAGTAAAATTGTTAAACTGCATGTCATCTAAGAGAAGCAAATGTGACTGCAGTTTGCATAGCTCCTTTAAAGATAACCATACGAAGTGTTTGCTGTGCTTGGGACCTGAACATAATTATAGATAGTGCTCTGTCTGAAATCCTTTATATCTAAGAACATCAGAAGTCCTTTAGCTTTCCCCAATTAATATAAATAAATAAATAAATAATATATATATATATATATATATAGATATATACATACATATATATATATATATATATATATATATATATATATATATATAAACTGATTGAAGGAAGGACACTTAGGAAACTCGGAGCTATAATATATAACATTAAGTATCCTGTTTTCCTTTATTTTGTTCTTTATTTCTTTGTTATTTATAGCACTTTGTGTACTGTGTATTTTTCTAGCTAGTTTCACTGTGTGTGTGGGGTATTAACTGGAAATTGTCCACTTTTATTAAGCATATGTTGGGTTGTTTGTTTCTGAAAATTTGTTGCAGTTAAACTCTTTTTTTCTAGAGGTTCCTTTAGCTGTTTAAAACTTTCATTTAAAGGCTCACTGCTGCTTTTCAGCTGTGAGAAACATTTCTGCAGTTTGTTTACCACCCTTCCTCCCTCCCTGTTGGTATAGTTTTATAGTTGGTGGCTTTGCAGTTGCCCATCCCTAGTGTAAATTTGATCTGGGACCCTCCTCCCAGTCTAGTGCCATTACCTCATTCTACCCATTACAGGGAGAACATTTGAGAAGGCCAATCAGCTTAGTTTCTGCTACTCCTTTCTCTCTTTCCACTAAAAAAAAAAAAAAAAAAAAAAAAAAAAAATTATCTGCTTTTACTGTATTTGTGTTTCTTTCTACTTTATTTTGCTTTTGCGTCATCTTAAAAGTACTCAATTGTATTTATTACTGCTTGGTGTAACTCATTCTAAGCCTTTTAGTTTAAGCACTTGGGCTTCAGACCAGTTGTTTTACATTAAGAAGGTCTGTGGTCTGCACTGTAGTGGCAGAACAGGTAGCTTACATCCTTCTAAGTTGGGAACTGCTGACTGAGGGCTCAGTGTCTGTTATTCTAAAAGTGTATTAATTCTGATTTAAGCACTTTGGCTTCAGGCCAGTTATTTTACATTAAGAGGGTTCATGGTCTGCACTCTTGTGGGAGGAGAGACTGGATTCTGCCCTTCTGAGCTGGGAATTTCTGGTTAAAGGCTTATAGTGCCTGCATATTTGAACTGCTTTTTACTGAAATTGGTACACCTTGTTTGTGGTAGCATAGACTAGATCCAGGCCTGCTGAATCTAGCTTTGTTTGTATAACTTGAGCACTAATCCAGACATTCTTTAAAGTATTCAATTGTATTTTTTACTGCTCGGTAGTAACTTGATTAAAGTGTAGCTATCATTCTAAGTCTTTTGGATTAAGCACTTGGGCTTCAGACCAGTTGTTTTACATTAGGAAGGTTTGTGGCCTGCACTGTGGTGGCAGGACAGGTAGCTTACATCCTTCTAAGTTGGGAACTGCTGATTGAGGGCTCAGTGTCTGTTATTCTAAAAGTGTATTAGTTCTGGTTTAAGCACTTGGGCTTCAGGCCAGTTATTTTACATTAAGAAGGTTTGTGGTCTGCACTCTTGTGGGAGGAGAGGCTGGACTCTGCCCTTCTGAGCTGGGAATTTTTGGTTAAGGGCTTATAGTGCCTGCATATTTGAACTGTTTCTTACTGAAATTGGTACACCTTGTTTGCTGTAGCATAGACTAGATCCAGGCCTGCTGAATCTAGCTTTGTTTGTATGCTTGTTGTTTCTTTGCTTATTTCCCTGAAACGCTAATTCCACCTAAAACGCGGCTTTTCAGCACTTCTGTGGATCCCTAGTGATATCTGCATTGCTTACTGTACTTATTTCCTTGTTTCACTTGAAAGAAAGTTACTGTTTGTCGTTTTTGCATTTAAGTTACCTGTAACACATTGCATTTAAGTTTCCTGGCACTTGCTCACTAAAGCAATTATATAAGTCAGCACTAAAAAATTAAAAGCACTACACCCTCACAAACTCCCCTTGAGTACCTTGTTCCCCATTGGCCCTTTTTTTCAATTATAAAGGAATTCCCAATGCTATTCTAGCATGTCCAAAGGTCAGTTGTCAATCTCCTCTCTGGTCCAACTGGTGAATCTGGGAATCTTGAGGCAATGTTACAACTGCCTCATGTACACAGACAACCCTCTCCTCCTCCCAACAAATTCCAACACATGTGAGAGATGCAACCATATAGCCAAACTGGAGGCTAAGCTCTCTCAACTCAGTACTGGCGTAACCAGTCAGGAAGAGAAGGAAACCACACTCACTACAATTCCAGTCTCACATAGACCTACCACGACAGCAAACCAAACACAAACACACAAAAACATACTCGGAGGCTCTAAATAAAAATCTGCCTAAGCAGCAGAGACCTCCGAAGCAGACACCCAAGCAACCACTACCCCAAAACAAAACACGTGCAACACATAGCTCACAAAGCCAGTGTGCCGAACAGTCACAGCCCTTAAGGCTAAACAACACACCTGATACACTTGTAATAGGTGACTCTATCATCAGGCACACTGACGTCCCACTCACCAGGCTGAACAAGGAGAAGATCACGGTGAACTGCCTGTCGGGCGCTAGGATCCGCCACATAACACAAGCACTCAGGTCACTCCAAGGCAAGTACAAATATGACTCAGTCATTGTCCATGCTGGTGTGAATGACCTGAGACGTACCTCCCTGGACTACATGAAAAGAGACATAGAGGAGCTCTCTGAGCATGTAGCCCAGGCCGGTATGACCCTGACCTTGAGTAGCATCTTACCCTCACCAAGAATGATGCCACAATATGAAGACAAGATGATCAATTTCAACAATTGGATTAAGTATTGGTGTCATTCAAAGGGGATCCAATGCCTGCCAGCCTGGGATGACATGCTCGACAAGCCACGATGCTTCGCTAGGGATGGCTTGCACCTGTCACCCCTGGGCTTTCGGATATTGGCAAAGGCTCTTGCTACCCCCATAGTGCCTTTTTTAGGCAAGGCTTAAAAGACAAACCTACCTCCATAGGTATCACAAGGGATAAGAAACTAAGAGTAATGCTACTCAGTGCCAGAAGTCTAAACCTCAAGATGCACACATTCGAAACTTTCCTTAGCATGGAGAACATCGGTATCTGTGCAGTCCAGAAACCTGGTTCAAGGCTCCTGAGAGCACCCCAGCACTACCAGGTTATACCTCATACCATGCTTTTCAGCCCCAAAACTTGGACCGAACCACAAAAGGAGGGGGAGTATCAATATTCGTCAAAGATACCACACCTCCAGGTTGGTGGCACAGCACGAAGCATCAGAGACTATCCATGCGCAATTAACAGTGGGTAAAACTGCCTTCCAGTTTATAGCCTGCTACAGACCACCCTCCCAAACCCAGGAACCCCACTCAGCCTTCCTGAGAACACTGGAAAATATGAAGGTCTCTCCAAACACCATTATATTGGGCAACTTCAACTACCCAAACATAGACTGGGAGCATTACTCTAGCTCCAACACCCTAGCCCAAAGGTTCCTAGAATTTATAAACTCAAATGCTATGGAACAACTTGTTACCACTCCCACAAGAGGGGAAAACATACTGGACCTGATCATCACCAACATGGGGACTCTATGCTCCAGACCAAAAGTGTATCCCTCACTGGTAAGATCAGACCATAAACTAATTTCACTGGATATTCACAACCACCCCCTGCCCAGAAAACCACAGTGAAAAACTTCTCTAAAGCAAATTTCACACTCCTCAAAACCGAGGTAGAATCCTTCAAAGCCCCCGGGCCTGTGGAAAATACGGCCCAGACTGCAGAATCCTTTATGAAAGCATTCTATGAACACCTTCAGGAAGGCATGGATCATGCAATCCCAAATAAAACCAAGACCCAATCCTCCAAAGGCAGACGTCCTTGTGGTGGAACCCAGCCATAAACAAACTATACAATAGAAGGAGGAAGCTACTACATGATAGAGCAAAATCCCAAAAAGGGAAAGCATCTCTGATCAGTATTAGCAAAAAACTAAGGGCACTCATAAAATCGTCTAAGGCCAGCTTCAAGAGAAAAATTGCACAGGACACTAAGGATAATCACAAGGCTTTCTTTAGTTATGTTAGGAACCTGGGTGTGAATTCCCAGATATGCTCAGAATTAGTCCAAAATGACAAAAAATACACCAAACCCACAGACATTGCCAACATCCTAGCTGACAGGTTCAGCGCAAACTTCTCTCCCCCTCCCCACCAAAAGGGCAAATATCTATCCCAGCAGAGTGCTGCCCCCTGACATCTCAGATGCTCAGGTAAGAGCCGCCCTCTCCAAAGCAAAAAACACAGCATCAATGGGGCCAGACGGTGTCCCGGGCTACATCCTACATGAACTCCAAGAAGAGCTAAACCCAAACATAAAACTACTGTTCAATCTCAGCCTTACTACAGGATATGTACCCAAAGAGTGGCGTACAGCAACAGTGGTCCCTCTCCACAAAGGTGGTGCCTCAATGGATCCTGGAAACTATTGCCCCATAAGCCTGACTAGCTTGGTCTGCAAAGCTATGGAAAGGATCATCATGGACCTCATAAATAAAGATATTGGGGACCTACAGACACTGGATCCTACCCAGTTCGGCTTTGTTAAGGGCAGATCCTGCCTCTTAAACCTGGTCGATTTCTTTGAAACAGTCAACAAGGCCATTGAAGAGGGGAAGGTGGTCCACACAGCCTACCTGGACCTCGCAAAAGCCTTCGATACAATACTCCACTCGGGCTTTATAGATAAGCTCACCAGCTTAAATTTAAACCTCTATGTCACTAGATGGGTTGCAAACTGGCTCAAGGACAGAACCCACATGGTTAGAATTGCTAGAGCCATGTCAGACTCCAAACCAGTTACAAGTGGCATCCCACAAGGCTCAGTCCTGGGACCTCTCTTGTTCGGTATATATTTCTCAGAGGTACAGGCCAACACGGAAGGACTGTGGCTGACCAAGTTCGCAGATGACTGCACACTGGGCGCCATAATCGACTCTCCAGCTGACACAAGCATCCTCCAAAAGGGCCTCATAGAAACAGACAACTGGTGCCAGAGCCATGGCCTCAAGCTAAATGCCAAAAAGTGTATAGTCATCCCCTTTGGCAAATTCAAAGTGCCCACAAATTACCACATAGGTGGTAATCCATTAAGTACAGAAAAAGTAATTAGGGACCTGGGGACCCAAGTTGATAGCAGTCTCTCATTTGACAACCACATGGCCAAAGTGGTTAGAAAAACATTTTATATAGCCCACCTAATCATGAAGGGATTCACATCTAGATCAGGGGAGGTCATCGTACCTCTTTACTCATCAGGCCCATAATTGAGTACAATGCCCCTTTTGGGATGTACCTTACCAGATGCCTGCAGCAACTGGAAAGACCCCAAAAGTACCTCACCAAGAGGATCAAAGGGCTCAAACAGATGCCATATGCTGCCCGGTTAAAGAAACTCCAGCTCTACTCAGTGGCATACCGCCTACTTAGAGGCGATCTGTGCCTGATGTATAAAGCCATGTCCAACCCGGAATTAACGGACATGCTGCATCTCAGAAAATCCAAATCCCATCGAGCTACGCGCTTGAGAGACTTGAACCTCAGCACTGAAATAAGTAGGACATGCTGGAGGGGCAGATTCATAACCCAGAGGCTCCCTTCATTCTGGAATAAAATCCCAGTCCAGGTTAGGCAGAGTCCCTCATTGACTCTCTTCAAGAGGAATCTTGATGAGTGGATGTGAGATCGTAGGTTTATCCCAGGTATCACTTCTGTGTCACTGTTAGACAGAGGCACAGTATACTAACCTCGAAAAAGGGCATAGCAAAATTAATTTAAAATGGGTGGCGAAAGCCAAACACACTCTGGCTAGGCTTATAAATGCCCTAGGGCAGATAGCCTAGTATGAACCTATGAACCTATGAAAAGGCTTAAGAAGCTAGGGTAAGAGAAAACTGTGTCTGAGTCATCAACTCTCTACTACCTAACTCACATTCATTTCATCCTGCAGCTGTTGTACCTTTCCTACCCCTCTGTTCATTGTGCCTGCACAGCAATTTGCACAGGTTTCTTTCCTGCGTGACCCCACCCCCACCTGGGATTACCTGCATAAAGCAATTTCTAATTTCTACCTTCTCCACTGAAGCTGGCTGTATTAACTAAGTAAAACCTCTGGGAAGCAAGAACCTGACTCCCTCCAGCTTTTCTATTGTAATAGTTCCCACGGGTCTGTTTCCTGTGTGACACCCCCCCCCCCTCCCACCTGGGATTAACTGCATAAAGTAGTTTCTACCTTCTCCACTGAAGCTGGCTATCTTAACTAAGTAAAACCTCTGGGAAGCAAGAACCTGACTCCCTCCAGCTTTTCTATTGTAATAGTTTGCATGGGTTTCTTTCCTGCTTAACCCCCACCCCCACCTGGGATTAACCGCATAAAGCAATTTCTACCTTCTCCACTGAAGCTGGCTATCTTAACTAAGTAAAACCTCTGGGAAGCAAGAACCTGACTCCCTCCAGCTTTTCTATTGTAATAGGTGAATTACAGTTTAGTTTTTGTAAACTGTTGAGGCTTAAAGGTGTATGCACAGCAGCAGTGAAGGGATCCATCCATTTGCCACTAGATTTTGCTATAATACCTTGAATCAGCCTTACACTCACACAGTGTTCCAGTCCCAAGCATTTACTTTTTAATTTGGTAAAGTTTTGCTTCTACTTTCATTATAGTTTCTATACTAATCACAACTCTGTCCATAATTGTGTGTGCTTGCAGTGATAATTATTTAAAGTATTCCACAGCTACTCAGATCAGTCTGTGTTAGATACTGATATTTTTAAGCTTATTCCTTACCTTACACTGATAGTTTTTCAGCCCTTCTCCCTGTGGGGGAGGGATCCATAAGTTCCTAGTTAATCCTGTCCTGGCTGCTCTCTACTCCATTCTCCCTATCTGCTACTCCCATCCCCACCCCCTGATTATCTTCATTATTCATCCCCCTCCTAGGGTGCCATCTTTAATCAAACTCTCTGCTACCTAACTCACATTCATTTCATACTCTAGCTGTTGTACCTTCCGTACGCCTCTGTTCATTGTGCCTGCACAAGTAAGTTGAACAGTATCACATGTAAACTACAGCTAATTTGCATTACTGTCCTGTTATTACTGTTAGCTGCTGATTTATTTGGTTATTACTGTTAACTACTGAGTTATTTGATGATGTTGAGATGTAACTGCTGTTCAGAACTCCTATATGTTTTGAGAGCTAGCTAATGTTCTAACTTACAAACTGCTTGTTTTTTAATCTTGTTTTATGAAGGTAGGGCTTTAATTGTTGAATATCTGCCAGGCATCCTGCTAACTGTTTTGCAGAGGTTCTTCATGTTCAGATTACATTTGTAAGCATTCCTATGGCATGCTACCTTATTTATAAGACTTGCAGGCTAGACTTTACAATTGCTTTTATAGAAGGCTAAGGGAACGCAGTTCATATTACTGTTAGTTCATACTGAATAGCATAACTCTAGAATTATTGTCCTAAAGCAACCATATTTTGCTTTGTGCATTATATCCTGTGTGTATTCACTGCTGAATTATACAGCTGTTATCATTGGACTTAGAGGCTGTATGTTACTGCTGTTAGTCTGTGGGTTTACAGAGCTGATACTGTATGCAATATAATCAATTTTAATTATAATGTATGCATGTACTCTCCATCTCTATTCCTTGCATGCTCTCCACTTCACATTCCTTGTAACCTTTGCATTAATTCTGCCTTATTTACCTTTATTTTTCAGTTTGCACGGGTTTCTTTCCTGCGTGACCTCCCACCCCCACTTGGGATTAACTTCATAAAGAAATTTCTACCTTCACTGAAGCTGGCTATCTTAACAAAGTAAAACCTCTGGGAAGTAAGAACCTGACTCCCTCCAGCTTTTCTATTGTAATAGGTGAATTACAAATTAGTTTTTGTAAACTGTTGAGGCTTAAAGGTGTCTGCACAACAACAGTGAAGGGATCCAGCCAATTGCCACTAGATTGGGCTATAATACATTGAATCAGCCTTGCACTCAGTCAGTGTTCCAGTCCCAAGCATTTACTTTTTAATTTGGTAAAGTTTTGCATCTAGGCTGTCCCCACAGTAATTTGGCTCCCTCCATAGTGACTAAATTTGTTAGTTTACCCCTAGGATCTTATTAAAATTAGCCTGAAAATGGATGTAAAAATAAAAACAAAATAAAACAAATTAAAGTACAGCCAAAAACATTGCTTACAGACAATCATACAAACCAAAAGCCCAAGGTAACTCTTGGAGTCAGTGTTAGCCCCACTCCACTCACCTCCCTGCCCCCAATTCCACCCGCCCCCACTAGTGCTAAATTTAAACCAGACTTTGCCACTCCCCTCCTGCTAAATACCAATCAGCACCTCACACATCATTGAACAACCCTCTCCCTTAACCCATTTCCTTCTCTCCCATTCTTCCACACCTTGTTAGCACAGTCAGCCATCAGCATTTGGCTCGCCCCCTAACAAAATGCTAACATGCACAAAAATACTAATTACCCTAATGCCTATACTGTTTCTGTTTTACCATCTCACTGCCTACAAACATACACTTGACCATGGTATTCACTACCCAAATGGTCAAACAGACACCCATGACTTCACACATAACACCAAACACTTTACCATCCCCAGCACACAAAATATATCACCCTCTTTAAAATCTCACCCCTGTACAGCACAAAACATAATCCTAAAGACAAAGACTATTAAAAACTTATAAACAGTTTCCTAAAGCTCAGAATATCCTGTTACTATAACCTTATAACACATGGAGACATTCATCCCAACCCTGGCCCACCCACACCCAATAACCTCCACTCCTCTACCACAACCCCTACAGTCAAGCTACCCATGTATACTCCCACTAGTTCCCGCCTAGCATTTCATCTAAATATTAGAAGTATTAACAGTAAGATTCCCAACCTACACGCCCTCCTAGCAACCCACTCCCCAGACATTGTGTGTCTTATGGAAACCTGGCTAAATCCAGTACTACTGACAATGAGATACTACCTCCAGGATACAATATTCACCGGTTAGACCATGCTACAAGGAAAGTAGGTGAGATATCAGTCCTTTACAAAAATACTCTAACCGTTAATAGAGACACCATTCAACCTCCCCAATTCAGTAACGCTGAACTCCTCATAACTAAGCTACAGATTAACCAAAACAAGCACTTGAACATCGTCTGTACATACATTCTGCCACGCAACAACCTAAATACCCTAGAAGATATCCTTTACTGGTTATCCACTACCTATCCCCAAGAAACCATAGTTTTTGGTGACTTAAACACCCCTGCTCCTCCGACCCCCCCCCCCCACCCATATAAACTTATCTGGGTTTAAACAGACCATAACCTCTCCCACTACGATAAACAAACCAACCAACAGGGAAAGTATCCTGGACTGGATCCTAGTTAATAACCAACCCCAACTGTACACAGCTGGTACTCTCCCTGATGACCTCAGTGACCATTGTCTAACCTATATCATAAAACATCAGGCAGGAAACCCTCACCAGCCCAAATATAAAACAGTTAGAAACAGGAAAAACTTTGATGCTGCTATATTCAAAACGAATTAAAAGCAGTTGACTGGTCAAAACTAAAAAAATCTAACATTAGAGGAGGCCATAGATCACTTTAACACTAAATTCCTAAGTATCCTTGATTCCCATGCTCCAGCACGTACAATAAAAATGTGATCAAATACAGCACCATAGCTCACAAAAGATACCAAAGCTAAAATCAAAACTAGAAACAGAGCCTGGGCCAGCTGGAGAACAACTGAAGCCCCACTTGATCATCTAAAATATCGTCAACTCAGGAACGATACAAAAAAATCAATTTTACTGGATAAAAAAAGCTTCTACCAAAATCTCCTACAAAAACACCATAACAACCCTCAAAAGGTTTGGGCAGGCTTAAATGAACTACTTCATCCAGGTCATTCCACCACCCCAACCCCAGCTAACAACACCCATAGTTCCCCAGAGACCATAGCTAGCGCCTTTAATAACTTTTTCACTGAAACAATCCAATCCCTAGCAAATCAACTAACCTCCTCTAACTTAAACCACATGCCTAATCTACCCAATAATCACCCCAAATTTAGCTTCCAACCAATATCCACTTGTTTTATCAAAACACTTCTGAAAAATGTAAAACCTACCACCCTCACTGCTGACCTCCTCCCTGCAGAGTACCCACAAATAGCTGCAGATGCCATTGCATATCCCGTATCTATCTTCATCAACAGAACCTTATCCAAAAATGCTATCCCTTCCCTCTGGAAAATATCTCATGTCATCCCACTCCATAAAGGTGGTAGCTCCTTAGACATATCCAACTATAGACCCATTGCCATTCTTTCCCCACTAACCAAAATAATAGAGAAATTTGTACACAAGCAACTAATGCAATCCCTTACACAGAATAACTTACTATCCTAGCATGGTTTCAGGCCATACCACAGCACCACTTCAGCCCTCCTTTCCTTTACTACTGCCATAAACCAAAACAGGAATGACAATAGGCTAACCTCCGCCCTCTTTCTTGACCTATCAAAAGCCTTTGACATGGTCAACCATGAACTTCTCATTCTTTCACTAAAATCTATTTCCCTCAACAAGCCTGCTATCCAGTGGTTCCAGTCCTACCTGACTGGTAGACAACAGGTGGTACTATGGCAGGGCAAACTCTCCAGCCAGCTAACTCTCACTTGGTGTCCCTCAAGGGTCCATACTAGGTCCACTACTCTTCTCTGTTGTTATCAACAACCTTCTATCCCTAAAGCTACCTGCATTCAATATGCAGATGATTCCAGTCTGATCTGCTCAGCCACCTCCCCATCCAAACTGCAAACCTTAACCCAAAATGCATTTAACACTATTGAGAACTGGCTCACCAACCAACGCCTACTTCTGAACCCCAATAAAACTAAACATCTACTCTTCTCCCCCACTAGTAGATCTATCACACTTTCATTCTCTGTAACATCTAACAATGGTACCACTATTTCCCCAGATCATCACACCAAACTGCTAAGGGTTATCATAGACAATAATCTCAAATTTGACCTACAGGTCAGCAAAATTATACAGACCATCAATAAGAAGCTTGGATCACTGTATAGAAACAAGACATTTTTAACCCCACTGGCTAGGACTGCAATTGCCCGATCACACCTACTCTCTACTCTTTTATATGCCTCGCCTGTACTCTCAAACCTGAACAAATCCGAACTAGGTAAGCTGTCCCATAGCTACAATCATATTGCCAGATTCGCCACTGGCTCCACCTATAGAACCCACCACTGCCAGAACCTTAAACAACTAGAGTGGCTAGAACTGCCCAACTTAGTTCAGTTCAATCAACTCTTAATAGTGCACAAAATTTTGTACCAGCCTGAGAATACCCCCTCACTTAAAAATGTTATTAAGCCATATAGCAACCTGAGATCCCTATGGTCAGCCGATAAACTACTGGTCCAAACCCACAAAGCTAATAGCTGCTGGTGAATCCGTTTGCCAACTTTGTTGGCAAAACCTATAATTCGTTGCCAAACTATATAACCCTACAATCCTTCAAAAGTCTCTTAAAAAAAACCCTCAAACAGTATCTCAAAGTGAATTGGCTATGCCCTTGTACCAACCCTGATTAAGTTATAAACTGAAAGCATATTCTGTAATTATCATAACTTGTAACTATGTCACCAAGCTCTGCTTCCAATCTGGTGTCTCTTACTTTTAATTGTGTCTGTCCATGAGAATTGTGAGTCCCTACTAGGCAACACTACTAAGCCATTGTATATAATCACTTTGTTTTTATAATTGTTTGCTAACTTCTGTGCAATCTATGTAGGTTTGTCTATGTGGAGCCTTTCTCCCTGGGCCTCCGCTGAAAATGGGCATATATCCAGTTGGACTATCCCAGTAAACAAATGTAAAATAAGTAAATAAATAAATGTCCCTCAACAGCTTCATAGAAAAATTTAACCTTAATGAGTCAGTGGTTTCTGTTGTCTGCATGGAGTTGGATATCTGTCAAGGCACAGAATGAGCATACAGACTACTTTATTACTATTTCTGCCCCCTCTTTCTAAAGTCTTTTTATGAGATGACTTCATGGTTGCAAAAGGATGTTAACCTACAGAATCATGACCTAAAAGTGAAATACAAGCTAGACAAGGAACTTCACATAGCTAGCACATTAAGTAGAGTGTAGTTACTGGAGAAGCATGAAAAACTGTTAAAATTAAAACTAGTGTCATATCTCTCAACTATCAAGATTTTCACAGAATGCCCCGATTTTTGCATCTGTTCTGCATAACGGTTTTCTGGCAGATCTCTGAGAATTAAAGTCGCTAAATAATGACAGATATTTGAGTTCCAGACTTCATATCCTTCAGAAAATGCATGCTAACACAAAACCTGTTGATGTCCTTCAAGGATGCATCTGCAGTCCTTACAAATGGGTTGTCCTGTCGTCAGGCAGCCCTTCGGTCGGCCGGATTCCAAAGTCTGGGTCTGGCCTCGTCTGGTGTCGCACTTCACCCGACGTCATAGCTGCAGTTATTCGGGTATAAAGGCATCAGCCGACGCCATTTTCCTCTGTCTTTCTTGCTGCGTGGCACCCGAAGCAGAAGCTGTTCGCAAGTGCCGGTCGGTCAGAACCAGAGATTACTACTACCGAATACTTCTTCGAAGACTTCTAAAAAGCTAAGTACCCCGTTGGGGACTCTTTCTTGCCTCAGCCGATGTCAGAAAAAGTGAATAACTGTTTAACTTGTGGGAAACAAATACCTCATAAAGATTTCCACTCTTACTGCTTACCTTGTCTAGGCCCAGACCACGACGTCGCAGCTTGTCTAGCCTGTGCTTCTTTAACCGGACGCTTAGACGTCGGTCGGAGTTTGCTGAGGAGTTTTTCGGCTCAGATTTTGCTTATATTATGCCGTCGGATCCTCCGACTTCGCAAATATCTAAAAAACGCAAGGAAAAGGACCGACACTCGCGGTCTGCGGTTTCGGCCGAAACCGCGGTTAAGCCAACCGCGAGTGTCTCGGTTTCGGCTGAAACCGAGCAAGCGGTTCCTCCTTCAGCCGAAAACTTTCCTTCTGCCGACGCCTCTTCCAACCTCGTGGAATCGGCTTCTGAAATTCCACCTGCTATTACAGTTTCTCAGGAATTATC
This sequence comes from Protopterus annectens, assembly GCF_019279795.1. NCBI lineage: Eukaryota > Metazoa > Chordata > Ceratodontiformes > Protopteridae > Protopterus > Protopterus annectens. The sequence goes on along the minus strand of NC_056729.1, from coordinate 322,632,425 downwards.
AGACACTATTCCCTTGGATATTTCAACCCCTGCACCTGGAGCTGCTAGGCCACCTGCAGCCATGTCCATTAAGGCCTTTGCCAGGGCTAAAGCAGCTAAAACTACTAAATCTGTGCCTGCTAAGCCCCCCTCTCACAAACCTAGCTCTAGTTCACAAATGCTTAGTTTAGCAGAGGATCTCATTTCTTTAATCCGAGGATCCCAACCTCAACCAGACAGGGCCTCTCACCCGCCTCCAGAGAAGAGGCCTAGAGCAGAGCCCCCTGAGCCAGTGTCTTCAGATGATTCCTCTGATGACTCAAATGATGCAGACCCTCCAGAGGCCCCATACTCCCCTTATGAAGACTCTGATGGTGAAGAGTCCATTCCTTCTGCCTCTCCTCCTGAGGAATTTTCCTTTGGGGAAACCCTGCATGCTATGAGGGAACAATTTCAGTGGCAGGGCCAGGATTTTTCAGATTCCAGAAAAAGGCTTAGAACTTTTCTGCATTTACCACAGCATAGGCCTTTAGCCATACCTCCAGTTCTTTCTGTTGTAGATGATGCATTTAATGATGCTTGTACTGCTCCTGATTCTCTGCCTCCGGCCCCTGTTAAGCCCGATAGATACTACAGGGTCCCGGACACACATTATCACTTGTATAAGGCTCCCTTGCAGATCCAGAGACTATCTCCCAAGGACCTAAGGCTGTAGCAGCCACCTCTGCCAAAACCCCCCCCCCTCTGAAAGGGAATCCAGATCCTTAGAGAGATGGGGTAAAAAAGTTTACACTTCTGCTACTCTTTCAGCTAGGGCCTTGAACTGTCAATTTCACATGATGCAGTATCAAGAATTTTGCTAGATCAGTTAACCAAAAAAGTGTCCTCAGATGAAACAGTAGACAAAAAATATGTGCAGGAAATGGTACATAACATTCAACAAGTCAGTAACCATTCCCTAAAATGCAGCTATGATGCACTGGAAGCTTCCTTTAGATCAGCCATGACTGGCACAGTCATCAGAAGGCATGCATGGCTAAAAGAACAGGCCTTACCAGACCATGTCAAATCAAAACTATTAGATGCTCCTATGGATAAGATCAATTTGTTTGGCTCTCCTGCACAACAAGTGCTGAAGAAGATGGAAGAAAAGGCAAAATCTGTCCAAACAGTAAAAGATTTCTTACAGATCCAACTTCCAAGGTTTAGCAGGAATTGGCCCTCCAAGAATTGGTCCTTTCCAGACTCCTCCAGAACTCAGAGAGGCAGGAATAGGCGTTCAAGAGGCAGAAACCAATCCAGGGGTGCCTACAGAGGACGTCAGTGGCAGGGCAACAACCAGCGAGGCACAGCCACAGACACAGCCACCACCACAACTACAGGTCAATCACAGTGACTTGGCTCTGGCACCGCCTACCAGGGAACAACTGCAAGTACCCTTAGGCGGAAAGCTAGCCTTATTTACAACAAACTGGCATTACATCACAAGAGACAAGTGGATTTTACAGATAATAGACCAAGGTTACAGGTTTCACTTCCATACTCTACCAGGGAAGAGAGGAATGCCAAACCTACCTCCAAATCAAAAGACAGAAGCACTAAAACAAATATCCCAATTATTGAGGATGAGAGCTGTAGAAAAGGTACCATCTATGGACGGGAAGGGATTTTACTCCAGACTCTTCCTGGTACCAAGAAAAGAAGGCAAATGGAGACCTATTCTCAACTTGTCCGCTTTAAACACATTCCTCATTGTTCCAAAATTCAAAATGCTGACCCTACAGCAGCTTCTTCCCATGCTGGGCAAGGAGTCTTGGCTGGTGACTCTAGAGCTCAAGGAGGCATACCTGCACGTCCCCATATGACCAAACTGCAGAAGATACCTCAGATTTCTTGCAGGATCAGAGCATTATCAATTCTCAGCATTGCCCTTTGGCTTATCTACTGCGCCCAGAGTGTTCACGAAATGCCTGGCATCAGTAATTGCTCATTGCAGGCTTCAGGGAATCCAAATCTACCCATACCTGGATGACTGCCTGATACAAGCGGACAGCAAAAGCAAACTAGCAGAAGATTTACAAAGGGTCATTTATCTGCTACAAGCCCTGGGATACACAGTCAATATAAAAAAGTCAAGACTGATACCATCCCAGAGAATAACCTTTTTGGGTGCAGAGTTGGACACATCAAGGCAAATGGCATTCCTAACAGTAGAAAAACAGGAACAGCTACCTCTCTACTTCTTGGCCTTAACAAAGCAGAACCATCTGACAGCAAGAAAAGTACTGCAAGCCTTGGGCTTCATGGCATCCTGCATAATATTGGTTCCTCATGCCAGACTGCATATGAGAAAACTACAGTGGTACCTAAGGAATTTATGGTCTCAACACAAGCACAGCTTAGAAACCCAGATTCCCATTATTCCATGCCTGAAGCAAGAATTCCTATGGTGGGCTCAGGCTTGTCAATCAAACACAGGATTGCCCTTTCACAGTACTCAACCAAGCCAAACCATCACGACAGACGCCTCAGACCTCGGTTGGGGAGCACACATGCTGGGCAAGTGCATACAAGGCTTATGGTCTCAAAACCAGCTGCACCTACACATAAATCTAAAGGAAATGCTGGCAGTAAAACTGGCAATTCAGGCATTCAGACCATTCCTTCAGCAAGGTCTATTGATGATAAGGACAGACAACACCACAGTTATGTGGTACATCAACAAACAGGGAGGCACACATTCGTATCCTCTCTGCCGGATGGCACTGGATCTCTAGAATGTGGCCCTGAGCTACAACATTCAGTTAAAAGCAATTTTTGTACCAGGAAAAGAAAACATCCTAGCAGACATTTTAAGCAGGACTACCACGGATGCCCACGAATGGATGCTGCATCCGGACATCTTCAAAACCATTACAAGAAAA